>NC_090357.1:29731790-29734290 GCF_035084215.1 Heptranchias perlo | reverse complement strand
GGGAGACACACACACACACACACACACACACACAGGGAGGGAGACACACACACACACAAACATGGAGGGAGACACACACACACACACACACACACACACACACACGGAGGGAGACACACACACACACACACACACACGGAGGGAGACACACACACACACACACACGGAGGGAGACACACACACACAGGGAGGGAGACACACACGCACACACACACACAGGGAGGTAGACACACACACACACACAGGGAGGGAGACACACACACACAGGGAGGGAGACACACACACACACACACACACACACACACACACACAGGGAGGGAGACACACACACACACACACACACACAGGGAGGGAGACACACACACACACAGGGAGGGACACACACACACACACACACACACACAGGGAGTTAGACACACACACACACACACACAGGGAGGGAGACACACACACACACACACACACACAGGGAGGGAGACACACACACACACACACACACACACACACACACACAGGGAGGGAGATACACACACACACACACACACACACACACACAGGGAGTTAGACACACACACAGGGAGGGAGACACACACACACACACACACACACACAGGGAGGGAGACACACACACACACACACACACACACACACAGGGAGGGAGACACACACACACACACACACACACACACAGGGAGGGAGACACACACACACACACACAGGGAGGGAGACACACACACACACACACACACACACACACACACACACACACAGGGAGGGAGACACACACACACAGGGAGGGAGACACACACACACACACACAGGGAGGGAGACACACACACACACACACACACACAGGGAGGGAGATACACACACACACGGAGGGAGACACACACACACACAGGGAGGGAGACACACACACACACACACACACACACACAGGGAGGGAGACACACACACACACACACACACACACACAGGGAGGGAGACACACACACACACACACATACACAGGGAGGGAGACACACACACACACACACACACAGACACAGGGAGGGAGACACACACGCACACACACACACGGGGAGGGAGACACACACACACACACGCACACACACACACACACACAGGGAGGGAGACACACACACACACACACACACACAGGGAGGGAGACACACACGCACACACACACACACACAGGGAGGGAGACACACACACACACACACACACACACACAGGGAGGGAGACACACACACACACACACACACACACACAGGGAGGGAGACACACACACACACACACACAGGGAGGGAGACACACACACACACAGGGAGGGAGACACATACACACACACACACACACACAGGGAGGGAGATACACACACACACACGGAGGGAGACACACACACACACACACACACAGGGAGGGAGACACACACACACACACACACAGGGAGGGAGACACACACACACACAGGGAGGGAGACACATACACACACACACACACACACACAGGGAGGGAGATACACACACACACACGGAGGGAGACACACACACACACACACACACAGGGAGGGAGACACACACACACACACACACACACACAGGGAGGGAGTCACACACACACACACACACACAGGGAGGGAGACACACACACACACACACACGCAGACAGGGAGGGTGACACACACACACACACAGGGAGGGAGACACACACACACACACACACACACACACACAGGGAGGGAGACACACACACACACACACACACAGGGAGGGAGACACACACACACACACACAAACACACACACACACACACAGGGAGGGAGACACACACACACACACACACACACACACAGGGAGGGAGACACACACACACACACACACACACACACACAGGGAGGGAGACACACACACACACACAAACACACACACACAGGGAGGGAGACACACACGTACACACACACACAGCGAGGGAGACACACACACATACACACACACACACAGCGAGGGAGACACACACACATACACACACACAGCGAGGGAGACACACACACATACACACACACACAGGGAGGGAGACACACACATACACACACACACAGGGAGGGAGACACACACATACACACACACACACACACAGGGAAGGAGACACACACACATACACACACACAGGGAGGGAGACACACACACATACACACACACACAGGGAGGGAGACACACACATACACACACACACACACAGGGAGGGAGACACACACACATACACACACACACAGGGAGGGAGACTCACACACACACAGGGAGGGAGACACACACACATACACACACACACACACACAGGGAGGGAGACACACACACACACACACACACACACAGGGAGGGAGACACACACACACACACACAGGGAGGGAGGCACACACACACAGGGAGGGAGACACACACACATACACACACAGGGAGGGAGACACACACACACACACACACACTGGGAGGGAGGCACA
>NC_090357.1:29711790-29716790 GCF_035084215.1 Heptranchias perlo | reverse complement strand
CAGGGAGGGACACACACACGCACACACAGGGAGGGACACACACACACACACACAGTGAGGGACACACACACACACACACACAGGGAGGGACACACACACACACACACAGGGAGGGACACACACACACACACACACGGAGGGACACACACACACACACACAGGGAGGGACACACACACACACACACACACACACACACAGGGAGGGACACACACACACACACACACACACAGGGAGGGACACACACACACACACACACACAGGGAGGGACACACACACACACACACACACACACACGGGGAGGGACACACACACACACACACACACAGGGAGGGACACACACACACACACACACAGGAAGGGACACACACACACACACACACACACACACACACAGGGAGGGACACACACACACACACACACACAGGGAGGGACACACACACACACACACACACACAGGGAGGGACACACACACACACACACACACACAGGGAGGGACACACACACACACACACACACAGGGAGGGACACACACACACACACACACACACACACAGGGAGGGACACACACACACACACACACACAGGGAGGGACACACACACACACACACACACACACAGGGACACACACACACACACAGAGGGAGGGACACACACACACACACACACAGGGAGGGACACACACACACACACACACAGGGAGGGACACACACACACACACACACACACACACAGGGAGGGACACACACACACACAGGGAGGGACACACACACACACACACAGGGAGGGACACACACACACACACACACACAGGGAGGGACACACACACACACACACACAGGGAGGGACACACACACACACACACACAGGGAGGGACACACACACACACACACAGGGAGGGACACACACACACACTCACACGGAGGGACACACACACACACACACACGGAGGGACACACACACACACACAGGGAGTTGGACACACACACACACACACAGGGAGTTAGACACACACACACACACACACACACACACACACAGGGAGGGAGACACACACACACACACACACACACACACACACACACACACACAGGGAGGGAGACACACACACACACACACACACAGGGAGGGAGACACACACACACACACACACACAGACACAGGGAGGGAGACACACACGCACAAACACAGACACAGGGAGGGAGACACACACGCACACACACACAGGGAGTGAGACACACACGCACACACACACACAGGGAGTGAGACACACACGCACACACACACACACACAGGGAGGGAGACACACACGCACACACACACACACACAGGGAGGGAGACACACACACACACACACACAGGGAGGGAGACACACACACACACACACACAGGGAGGGAGACACACACACACACACACACAGGGAGGGAGACACACACACACACACACACACACACACAGGGAGGGAGACACACACGCACACACACACACACAGGGAGGGAGACACACACGCACACACACACAGGGAGGGAGACACACACGCACACACACACAGGGAGGGAGACACAAACGCACACACACACACAGGGAGGGAGACATACACACACACACACGGGGAGGGAGATACACACACACACACACACACGGGGAGGGAGACACACACACACACACACACACGGGGAGGGACACACACAGGGAGGGACACACGCACACACAGGGAGGGACACACACACGCACACACAGGGAGGGACACACACACACACAGGGAGGGACACACACACACACACACAGGGAGGGACACACACACACACACACACGGAGGGACACACACACACACACACAGGGAGGGACACACACACACACACACAGGGAGGGACACACACACACACAGGGAGGGACACACACACACACACACACAGGGAGGGACACACACACACACAGGGAGGGACACACACACACACACACAGGGAGGGACACACACACACACAGGGAGGGACACACACACACACACACACAGGGAGGGACACACACACACACACACACACAGGAAGGGACACACACACACACACACACACACAGGAAGGGACACACACACACACACACACACACAGGAAGGGACACACACACACACACACACACACAGGGAGGGACACACACACACACACACACACACACACACACAGGGAGGGACACACACACACACACACAGGGAGGGACACACACACACACACAGGGAGGGACACACACACACACACACACACACAGGGAGGGACACACACACACACACACACACACAGGGAGGGACACACACACACACACACACACACACACACACACAGGGAGGGACACACACAGGGAGGGACACACACAGGGAGGGACACACACACGCACACACAGGGAGGGACACACACACACACACACACACACACACACAGGGAGGGACACACACAGGGAGGGACACACACAGGGAGGGACACACACACGCACACACAGGGAGGCACACACACACACACAGGGAGGGACACACACACACACACACAGGGAGGGACACACACACACACACACACGGAGGGACACACACACACACACACAGGGAGGGACACACACACACACAGGGAGGGACACACACACACACAGGGAGGGACACACACACACACACACACACACAGGAAGGGACACACACACACACACACACACACAGGAAGGGACACACACACACACACACACACACAGGAAGGGACACACACACACACACACACACACAGGGAGGGACACACACACACACACACACACACAGGGAGGGACACACACACACACACAGAGGGAGGGACACACACACACACACAGGGAGGGACACACACACACACACACACACACACAGGGAGGGACACACACACACACACACACACACACACACACAGGGAGGGACACACACACACACACACACACACAGGGAGGGACACACACACACACACACACACAGGGAGGGACACACACACACACACACACACACACAGGGAGGGACACACACACACACACACACACAGGGAGGGACACACACACACACACACAGGGAGGGACACACACACACACACACACACACACACACAGGGAGGGACACACACACACGCACACACACACACAGGGACACACACACACACACAGAGGGAGGGACACACACACACACACACACACACACACACACACACACACACAGGGAGGGACACACACACACACACACACACAGGGAGGGACACACACACACACACACACACACACACACAGGGAGGGGGACACACACACACACACACAGGGAGGGACACACACACACACACACACACACAGGGAGGGACACACACACACACACACACGCACACAGGGAGGGACACACACACACACACACACACACACACACACAGGGAGGGACACACACACACACACACACACACAGGGAGGGACACACACGCACACACACAGGGAGGGACACACACACACACACACAGGGAGGGACACACACACACACACACACACACACAGGGAGGGACACACACACACACACACACACACACACACAGGGAGGGGGACACACACACACACACACAGGGAGGGGGACACACACACACACACACACACACACACACACAGGGAGGGACATACACACACACACACACACACACAGGGAGGGACACACACACACACACACACACACACACACACAGGGAGGGACACACACACACACACACACACACAGGGAGGGACACACACACACACACACACAGACACACAGGGAGGGACACACACACACACACACAGGGAGGGACACACACACACACACACAGGGAGGGACACACACACACACACACACACACACACACACAGGGAGGGACACACACACACACACACACACAGGGAGGGACACACACACACACACACACACAGGGAGGGACACACACACACACACACACACACACACACACACACACACAGGGAGGGACACACACACACACACACACACACACACACACAGGGAGGGACACACACACACACACACACACACACACACACAGGGAGGGACACACACACACACACACACAGGGAGGGACACACACACACACACACTCAGGGAGGGACACACACACACACACACACAGGGAGGGACACACACACGCACACACACACACACACACAGGGAGGGACACACACGCACACACACACACACACACAGGGAGGGACACACACACACACACACACACAGGGAAGGACACACACACACACACACACACACAGGGAAGGACACACACACACACACACACACAGGGAAGGACACACACACACACACAGGGAGGGACACACACACACACACACACAGGGAGGGAGAGACACACACACACAGGGAGGGAGACACACACACACACACACACAGGGAGGGACACACACACACACACACACAGGGAGGGACACACACACACACACACAGGGAGGGACACACACACACACACACACACACACACAGGGAAGGACACACACTCACACACACACAGGGAAGGACACACACACACACACACACAGGGAGGGACACACACACACACACACACACACACACAGGGAGGGAGAGACACACACACACAGGGAGGGAGACACACACACACACACACACACAGGGAGGGAGACACACACACACACAGGGAGGGAGACACACACACACACACACACAGGGAGGGAGACACACACACACACAGGGAGGGAGACACACACACACACACACAGGGAGGGAGACACACACACACACAGGGAGGGAGACACACACACACACACACAGGGAGGGAGACACACACACACACACAGGGAGGGAGACACACACACACACACAGGGAGGGAGACACACACACACACACAGGGAGGGAGACACACACACACACAGGGAGGGAGACACACACACACACAGGGAGGGAGACACACACACACACACACACAGACACACACACACACACACAGGGAGAGAGA
>NC_090357.1:29699290-29704290 GCF_035084215.1 Heptranchias perlo | reverse complement strand
GAAGCCTGGAACTCTCTTCCCCCCAAATGGCTGCGGATGCTGGGGAACAACTGGAGCTTTCAAGGCTGAGCTCGATAGATTTTTGTTGGGTAAAGGAATCAAGGAATTTGGAGAAAAGGTGGGTAAGTGGAGGAACATATCAGCCATGATCGGACTGAATGCCAGAACTGGCTCGAGGGGCTGAATGGCCTATTCTTGTTCCTATACCCCCGGGCCTCACTAGAAATTAAATCTCATGCCTCCAGCACTCATCTTCCTCTTTCAGTAATTTCTGAATCCATCATTGCTGCAAACAGCATGTTGCATAGTTTAGGTTTCTCCCCCCTGCAGTGAGAATCTGGGGCATAGTATGGCTCTCACTACACCAGCAAGTCTAACTGGCCTTTGAGCGGAGAGTGTTTCTGGGTTGTGTGTGCTTGTGCTAGTTATCGAGGCTGGCATGCATGAAGCTTAAAGTTTAGCTGCAAGGTAATCTTCTCTGCACGATACTCATCCCAGTACGGTTCTGCAGGTCACTTCTCAATACAGTACATGGAGTGAATCAATAGCTAATTATTCACTCATCGGTCCCGCAGTAAATCACCATGCTGTGCAACAATGCATTGAAATTCCCCAAATAACACAGTACTTACACATCAGTGTCCTGGAGAATACGCTCATTAATAATGAACATTGCTGGCTTCTTTCTCGACAAATGAAACAGATTCAATTTTAGATGTTCCAAGATTCAGGGGCTTAAAGCAAAATGTGCTGCAGTCCAGCTCTCAAAGCAGCCCTCATCTCTCACAACCACGTTTCAAAATACACCTTTTATGCATCTTGCCGTTAAGAATCAACACAGCTCTTCATATTTGAAAGAATCTGCAGCCTCTCTCACTTTCTTTGGTCCTATATCCTGCTCCCATCTTTCCCTCAGGACTGACAGCTCTCACTAAACAAGGCTGGCCAGCCAGAAATAACACTTCTTTGATTGGGGGAAGGGAATTTCATTTTACAGTCTCAGATACTCCGCAAGTGAATAATCGGGAGACATTTCTGTGAGTACGAGGGCATAGTTTCCCAATAATTAGGGGTTTGAGGATCAGAGTGCTCAGTGAAGTGCCTGCTCTTTTACTGGAAAGATAACACAATAATACAATTTAATAACACTAATATCATTTTGAACCAGCCTGGTTTTATCTAAACACCATAAATGACATTATTACAGGGTTTAAAGGTCACCCTGACTTAGCCACAGGCTACAATTTAGCTCAGGGGATTCAGATGGTTTCCATTCTGGACTGAATTTTCCAGTCTGTGTTAGTGGTGGGACCCACACCCACTCATGGGGCAAACAGAAGTTCAGGAGCGCACTGCCCGCGATTTCCTGATACACAGGACTGTGGGCGAGGCCTCCTGCTGCCAGTGAAAACTCAAGAGAGTTACCCGTGAGTGAATTGAGGTGACAGCCTAGACCCACAGTGCAGGAGACCACTGAGAATGGGAAGGAAAATGACTTTGGAGAAGTGGGAAAGAATGAGTTAGAGATGGAGTCAGGGAGATGAGAGTCTCGATTTCAACACAGTAACAGTGCGTGGGACAGTGTCATTGGAGACTCGAGTTGAGAGAAAGGTCACTAATCAAATCTAGAATAAATCGATATGCAGTAGTGAGTTACAGGGTGGAATCTAAATCGAGGGGTTAGGGCGGTTTACGGTTACCCAGGAGTGATCGGATGGGGGGGGAGGGGGGATTTGTCGGCCAGTTTCGGGCACGAAGAATACATCAGGACAGGGTCAGGTGGAGATAATCAAACACTGTTTGATTTGATGGGACATTACATGTAATAAGTGTAGGGAGGAGCAGGTGACCTGTGGTTTCCAAAGTTCTCCATCACTGGGGTTTCCTCGTGTCATGTCCGGGTCAACTGTACACTGATTGATAAAGACTGATTGCTGTGATTAGTCAACAACTCCATTATCATTGGATCATGTGACGAGCAGGATGGTAGAGGATGGCCCTTGGTCTTTTCTCATCGAGCCACTCTTATCATTCCTGAGCTGCTGCGACCTTGAAGGAGGCAAATGATGACGGATGACACCGGGTCCTAGATTCTGTAGTTACAGTGTGGGGGGACGGGGGGGACGGGGGGGGGAGTGGATGTGTAGAATTTTTTTTTAAAACAGACCTTTTCCTTTAAAGATTAAATGGATGAGATTCAGTTTCAGTGGGTGCAGATCAGGTGGTGAGGGATCAGCTCCCCGTTGTCTTTTCTACTGATTTCAGGGGTGGTATAATGGGCAGCTGATCCACTGCCCCCCCCCCAGTTTTACACCCGCTGAAGTTGAATTACACTCCCCAAATCAGTTGGGGAGAATTCCATGACAAGGAAGGGATTGTACAAAGTCTATGTAGGGAACAGGCCTGATGGGCTCATTGGCGTTCTCTTATAATTACTGAGCAGCACACGGCAGGCACAGGAAGTGTTTGGCCCGCTGGTTATGCCAGTGCTGTTAGTTAACAAAGAAATGATTCGGTGATAGTGGCTACTTGTCCAGAGTACCAGGGAAATTGAGCGTTGGCAGGTCAGTCTGAGGAATATGAAGAAAGGGTTATTATAGTTGGAGATTGAAATGGGGAGCCTGATCCAAAGGAAGTGCCCACAGAGGGAATCATTCAAAAGCTCCCCTCCCTCAAACTGACCCCACTCCCTGGTACAGGGCTGGCAGAGACCCCATTAACACTACTCCCTGGTACAGGGCTGGCAGAGACCCCATTAAGGCCACTCCCTGGTACAGGGCTGGCAGAGACCCCATTAACACTACTCCCTGGTACAGGGCTGGCAGAGACCCCATTAACACTACTCCCTGGTACAGGGCTGGCAGAGACCCCATTAAGGCCACTCCCTGGTACAGGGCTGGCAGAGACCCTGCTTTTATTGTTCAATCAGGTTTTTTGCTCTGTTTGGCACCTCCTTGATTTTCTGATCTGTGCAGCTTTTGAAGCCAGTGATTCAAAGAACTTCAGGAACCTCTCGCTCATCCTCAACCACCATGAGGTGGAACCCAATGGTAAAGAGAGCCTGAGGTTTCAGGGTAAATCCTGAGTCTGTCCTGAGTTAGTTGTCTAGCTGTGGTGGGAGAGGGAGGGTTCTAAGGTTGCCCTGGTGTGGCAGATGTAGGGAGGGAGGTATCAGCCAGGATGCCCACTGTTAATCATTGCCAGGTAACCCAAGCCAGAGATTGGATGAGGGACAATCAGACTCAGCTGTGACAGTCAGATACCCCACCGACACTCACTGTCTAAACTCATTTGGACACACAGTGCCCGTGGAGACTGTACCACAGCGTCAGTGCCCATGGAATCCATACTCCAGAGAGTGTAAATGCCCATAGGACACACACTCCAGAATCAGTATCCACGGGACCCCGTACCCCAGCGAGAGTCCGTGCCCACGGGACCCCGTACCCCAGCGAGAGTCTGTGCCCGCGGGGCACCGTACCCCAGCGAGAGTCTGTGCCCGCGGGAACACGTAGCCCAGCGAGAGTCCGTGCCCGTAGGACCCCGTACCCCAGCAAGTCACGCCCGCAAGACCCATACCCCAATGAGAATCGGCGCCCATGGGACTACAAGAGAGACAGTCCGTGCCCGTGGGACCCATATCCCAGTGAGTCAGTACCCAAGGGAGCCGTACCTCAGTGAGAATCAGTGCCCGCGGGACAATGTACCCCAGCGAGAGTCTGTGCCCGTGGGACCCTGTAACCCAGCGAGAGTCTGTGCCCATGGGACACCGTACCCCAGCGAGAGTCTGTGCCCATGGGACACCGTCCCCCAGAGAGAGTCTGTGCCCATGGGGCCCTGTAACCCAGAGAGAGTCTGTGCCCATGGGACACCGTCCCCCAGAGAGAGTCTGTGCCCATGGGACCCCATACCCCAGAGAGAGTCTGTGCCCGTGGGACCCCGTCCCCCAGAGAGAGTCTGTGCCCATGGGACCCCGTACCCCAGAGAGAGTCTGTGCCCGTGGGGCACCGTACCCCAGCAAGAGTCTGTGCCCGTGGGGCACCGTACCCCAGCGAGAGTCTGTGCCCGTGGGGCCCTGTAACCCAGAGACGGTGAACACCTTAAGGAGAAGGGAAAACTGGCAAAATCAAAAATTGCCTGACTACAACACAAGCTGATTTATAAAACCAGGGACACGGTAAGTTGCGTTATTAGAACACGCAGTGTAATATTATACAATGTCATTCCACTTCATGAATACACAATTTCTTATTAATAAATAGAATCATAGAATGGTACAGTGCAGGAGGCCATTTGGCCCATCCTGCTGGCTCTTTGAAAGAGTTATCCAATTAGTCCCACTCTTTCCCCAGAGCCCTGCATTTTTTTTCCTTTTCAAGTATTTATCCAATTCCCTTTTGAAAGTTATTATTGAATCTGCTTCCACCACCCTTTCAGGCAGCGCGTTCCAGATCAGAACTACTCGCTGCGGAAAACAATTTCTCCTCATCTCCCACTTAGCTTTTTCGTACTTCATTGGCTGTAAATCACTTTAGGACATCCCGAGGTCGGGGAAGGCGCTATGTAAATGCAAGTCTTTAATTATCGTAAATCTGTGTCCTCTAGTTACTGACCTTCTTGCCAGTGGAAACAGTCTATCAAAACGTACTACTGATAATAATCTTAATCACAATTTAAAAGATTGCTTAAGTTTTCTGAGGAAAGGTAATTCATACAGAAAATAGAGCAAATGAGATAAAATTGGACAGGTATATGACTTTGTCTTCCTTGTTAAGTGATTTTACTTTAAATGTAAGTGAGCTGTCTCTCCCTCCCTGTCCCCTGCCTGTTGGGCACAGTTTACACCAGGTCACCTCGTTTACCTGGAGAGATAGCGCCCTCTGCGCCTCACATCTCACCACAATAACCCATCGCCATCCCTAACTGACTCAGGAGGCAAATCATATAGAGATAAACTGCAAATCTATAAGACAAACAGAGAAAGGCAAAAAAATGCACAC